>NC_059214.1:18503981-18516481 GCF_020615455.1 Coregonus clupeaformis
TAGTTTTTTTTATATATTATTTTTTACATTATTAGCTCAGAAAGTATTTTGCATCATTACATACAGCCGGGAAAAACTATTGGATATCAGAGCGGCGGTAACTCACCAGCATTACGACCAGGAATATGACTTTCCCGAAGCAGATCGTTTGTTTGCTCTCCCCAGGGCAATTTAACTGATTCCAGCAGCTGACCCAAAACATCGCCGGCGGAGGAGAGGCACTCGTAGCGGCCTGCTGGTCCGACTTAGGAGGCGGGCACACCACCCACCGCTTCCAAGTATTCTACTCGCTAATGTTCAGTCTTTGGTTAACAAAGTCGACGAACTAAGGGCAAGGATTTCTTTCCAGAGAGACATCAAGGCCTGTAACATACTCTGTTTCACGGAAACATGGCTCTCTTGGGATATTCTGTCGAAATCGGTCCAGCCAGATGGGTTCTCAGTTCATTGCGCAGACAGGAATACATATCTCTCCGGGAAGCAGAAGGGCGGAGGTGTGTGTTTCATGATTAACGACTCGGGGTGTAATTGTAGTAACATAAAGGAAGTCGAGTCCTTCTGTTCACCCGACCTAGAATATCTCACAATCAAATTATCTCCCAAGAGAATTTTCTTCAGTGTATATCCCCCCTCAAGCCGATACCATGACGGCCCTCAAAGAACTTCACTGGACCTTAAGCAAACTGCATTTATTGTAGCTGGGGATTTTAACATAGCAAATTTGAGGACTAGGCTGCCAAAGTTCTATCAACATATCGACTGTTGTACTCGCGCTGCTAAAATCTCGACCATTGCTATTCAAACTTCTGGGATGGTTATAAGGCCCTCCCCCGCACTCCTTTCGGCAAATCTGACCACGACTCCATTTTGCTCCTCCCTTCCTATAGGCAGAAACTCAAACAGGAAGTACCCGTGCTAAGGACTATTCAACGCTGGTCTGACCAATCGGAATCCACGCTTCAAGATTGTTTTGATCACGCGGACTGGGATATGTTCCGGGTAGCTTCCGAAAATAAATTAGACATATACACTGAAACGGTGACTGAGTTTATCAGGAAGTGTATAGGTGATGTTGTGCCCACTGTGACTATTAAAACCTACCCTAACCAGAAACCGTGGATAGACTGCAGCATTCGCGCAAATCTGAAAGCGCGAACCACCGCATTCAACCATGGCAAGGTGACCGGGAATATGGCAGAATACAAACAGTAGCAACTCACTCCGCAAGGCAATTATACTGGCAAAACATCAGTATAGAGACAAAGTGGAGTCACAATTCAACAGACGTATGTGGCAGGGTCTAGAGACAATCACAGACTACAAAAAGAAAACCAGCCACATCGCCGACACCGACGTCTCGCTTCCAGACAAGCTAAACACCTTCTTCGCCTGCTTTGAGGATAACACAGTGCCACTGACGAGGACCACTACCAAGGACTGTGGCCTCTCCTTCTCCATGGCCGATGTGATTAAGACATTTAAGCATGTTAACCCCCAGACGGCATCCCTAGCCGCGTCCTCAGAGCATGCGCAGATAGCTGGCTGGTGTGTTCATGGACTTATTCAATCTCTCCCTTTCCCAGTCTGCTGTTCCCACATGCTTCAAGATGGCCACCATTGTTCCTGTACCCAAGAAAGCAAAGATAACTGAACTAAATGACTATCGCCCTGTAGCACTCACCTGTGTCATCATGAAGTGCTTTGAGAGACTAGTCAAGGATCATATCACCTCTACCTTACCTGTCACCCTAGACCCACTTCAATTTGCTTACCGCCCCAATAGATCCACAGACGATGCAATTGCCATCACACTGCACACTGCCCTATCCCATCTGGACAAGAGGAATACCTATGTAAGAATGCTGTTCATTGACTATAGCTCAGCATTCAACACCATAGTACCCTCCAAGCTCATCATTAAGCTCGAGGCCCTGGGTCTGAACCCCGCCCTGTGCAACTGGGTCCTGGACTTCCTGACGGGACGCCCCCAGGTGGTGAAGGTAGGAAACAACATCTCCACTTTGCTGATCCTCAACACTGAGGCCCCACAAGGGTGCGTGCTCAGCCCCCTCCTGTACTCCCTGTTCACCCATGACTGCGTGGCCAAGCACGCCTCCAACTCAATCATCAAGTTTGCAGACGACACAACAGTAGTAGGCTTGATTACCAACAATGACAAGACCGCCTACAGGGAGGAGGTGAGGGCTCTGGGAGTGTGGTGCCAGGAAAATAACCTCTCACTCAACATCAACAAAACAAAGGAGATGATCGTGGACTTCAGGAAACAGCAGAGGGTGCACCCCCCTATCCACATCGATGAGACCGCAGTGGAGAAGGTGGAAAGCTTCAAGTTCCTTGGCGTACACATCACTGACAAACTGAAATGGTCCACCCACGCAGACAGTGTGGTGAAGAAGGTGAAACAGAGCCTCTTCAACCTCAGGAGGCTGAAGAAATGTGGCTTATCACCTAAAACCCTCACAAACGTTTACAGATGCACAAGTGAGAGCATCCTGTCGGGCTGTATCACCGCCTGGTACGGCAACTGCACCGCCCACAACCGCAGGGCTCTCCAGAGGGTGGTGCGGTCTGCCGAACGCATTACCGGGGGCAAACTACCCGACCTCCAAGACACATACAGCACCCGATGTCACAGGAAGGCCAAAAAGATCATCAAGGACATCAACCCGAACCACTGCCTGTTCACCCCGCTATCATCCAGAAGGCGAGGTCAGTAGAGGTGCATCAAAGCTGGGACCGAGAGAATGAAAAACAGCTTCTATCTCAAGGCCATCAGACTGTTAAATAGCCATCACTAGCACATTAGAGGCTGCCGCTGCCTATTGAAATCACTGGCCACTTTAAGAAATGTTAAATAATGTTGACATATCTTGCACTACTCATCTCATATGTATATACTGCATTCTATTCTATAATATTATTCTGTATCTTAGTCCATGCCGCTCTGTCATTGCTTGTCCATATATGTATATATTCTTAAATCCCATTCCTTACTTTTTTTGTGTGTATTGGGTATATGTTGTGAAATTGTTAGATATTACTGCACTGTCGGAGCTAGAAGCACAAGCATTTCGCTACACCCTCTATAACATCTGCTAAACACGTGTATGTGACAAATAAAATTTGATTTGATTTGATAAATAGAGTGAAAAGAAGGAAGCCTGTACAGAATAAAAAATATTCCAAAACATGCATCCTGTTTGCAACAAGGCACTTACAGTGCCTTGCAAAAGTATTCATCCCCCTTGGCGTTTTTCCTATTTTGTTGCATTACAACCTGTAATTTAAATGGATTTTTATTTGGATTTCATGTAATGGACATACACAAAATAGTCCAAATTGGTGAAGTGAAATGAAAAAAATAACTTGTTTCAAAAAATTCTAAAAGAATAAATAACGGAAAAGTGGTGCGTGCATATGTATTCACCCCCTTTGCTATGAAGCCCCTAAATAAGATATGGTGCAACCAATTACCTCCACAAGTCACATAATTAGTTCAATAAAGTCCACCTGTGTGCAATCTAAGTGTCACATTATCTGTCACATGATCTCAGTATATATACACCTGTTCTGAAAGTCCCCAGAGTCTGCAACACCACTAAGCAAGGGGCACCACCAAGCAAGCGGCACCATGAAGACCAAGGAGCTCTCCAAACAGGTATAGGGACAAAGTTGTGGAGAAGGACAGATCAGGGTTGGGTTATAAAAAAATATCCAAAACTTTGAACATCCCACGGAGAACCATTAAATCCATTATAAAAAAATTGAAAGAATATGGCACCACAACAAACCTGCCAACAGAGGGCCGCCCACCAAAACTCACGGACCAGACAAGGAGGGCATTAATCAGAGAGGCAACAAAGAGACCAAAGATAACCCTGAAGGAGCTGCAAAGCTCCACAGCGGAGATTGGAGTATCTGTCCATAGGACCACTTTAAGCCGTACACTCCACAGAGCTGGGATTTACAGAAGAGTGGCCAGAAAAAAGCCATTGCTTAAAGAAAAAAATAAGCAAACACGTTTGGTGTTCGCCAAAAGCCATGTGGGAGACTCCCCAAACATATGGAAGAAGGTACTCTGGTCAGATGAGACCATCAAGGAAAACGCTATGTCTGGCGCAAACCCAACACCTCTCATCACCCCGAGAACACCATCCGTGTGAAGCATTGTGGTGGCAGCATCATGCTGTGGGGATGTTTTTCATCGGCAGGGACTGGGAAACTGGTCAGAATTGAAGGAATGATGGATGGTGCTAAATACAGGGAAATTCTTGAGGGAAACCTGTTTCAGTCTTCCAGAGATTTGAGACTGGGACGGAGGTTCACCTTCCAGCAGGACAATGACCCTAAGCATACTGCTAAAGCAACATTCGAGTGGTTTAAGGAGAAACATTTAAATGTCTTGGAATGGTCTAGTCAAAGCCCAGACCTCAATCCAATTGAGAAACTTAAAGATTGCTATACACCAGCGGAACCCATCCAACTTGAAGGAGCTGGAGCAGTTTTGCCTTGAAGAATGGGCAAACATTTCAGTGGCTAGATGTGCCAAGCTTATAGAGACATACCCCAAGAGACTTGCAGCTGTAATTGCTGCAAAAGGTGGCTCTACAAAGTATTGACTTTGGGGGGGTGAATAGTTATGCACACTCAAGTTTTTAGTTTTTTTGTCTTATTTCTTGTAAAAAATATTTTGCATCTTCAAAGTGGTAGGCACGTTGTGTAAATCAAATGATACAAACCCCCAAAAAATCCATTTTAATTCCAGATTGTAAGGCAACAAAATAGGAAAAATGTGGCAAAAAAATGACATTTTGAGTGGCCTAATTACAGTTTTGACTTAAATCGTCTTGAAAATCTATGGCAAGACTTGAAAATGGCTGTCTAGCAATGATCAACAATCAATATGACAGCACTTGAAGAATTGTATAAAGAATAATGGGCAAATGTTGTACAATATAGGTGTGCAAAGCACTTGAAAACTTATCCAGAAAGACTCACAGCTGTAATCGTCGCCAAATGTGCTTCTACAACGTTTTCACTCAGGGGTGTAAATGAGATATTTATGTATATAATTTTCGATAAATTAGCAAAAATGTCTCAAACCATGTTTTCACTTTGTCATTATGGGGTATTGTGTGTAGATGGGTAAGATAATTTGTTTAATCCATTTTGAGTTCAGGCTGTAACACAACAAAATGTAGAATAACTCAAGGGGTATGAATACTTTCTGAAGGCACTGTAGCTGCTTCCATTTTTAGTCTGCTTTGAGATAACTTCCTCAGAAGTTCTGTGATGAAAAATTAAATACAGCCATGCATAAATAGGTTATTTTGTAAGCATAAGCAGCAGAAAATATATATTTATGCCTAAATATACAAGTATGTGATCACCTGCTCATCAAACATCTCATTCCAAAATCATGGGCATTAATATGGAGTTGGTCCCCCCTTTGCTGCTATAACAGCCTCCACTCTTCTAGGAAGGCTTTCCACTAGATGTTGGAACATTTCTGCGGGGACTTGCTTCCATTCAGCCACAAGAGCATTAGTGAGGTCGGGCACTGATGTTGGGCGATTAGGCCTGGCTCGCAGTCGGCGTTCCAATACATCCCAAAGGTGTTCGATGGGGTTGAGGTCAGGGCTCTGTGCAGGCCAGTCAAGTTCTTCCACACCGATCTTGACAAACCATTTCTGTATGGACCTCGCCTTGTGCACGGGGGCATTGTCATGCTGAAATAGGAAAGGGCCTTCCCCAAACTGTTGCCAAAAAGTTGGAAGCACAGAATCGTCTAGAATGTCATTGTATGCTGTAGCGTTAAGATCTCCCTTCCCTGGAACTAAGGGGCCTAGCCCGAACCATGAAAAACAGCCACAGACCATTATTCCTCCTCCACCAAACTTTACAGTTGGCACTATGAATCGGGACAGGTAGTGTTTCCCTGGTATCCGCCAAACCCAGATTTGTCTGTCAGACTGCCAGATGGTGAAGCGTGATTCACCACTCTAGAGAACGCATTTCCACTGCTCCAGAGTCCACTCCAGCCGACGCTTGGAATTGCGCATGGTGATCTTAGGCTTGTGTACTGCTGCTTGGTCATGGAAACCCATTTCATGAAGCTCCCAACTAACAATTTTTATGCTGACGAACTGTTCTGACTTTGCTTCCAGAAGCAGTTTGAAACTGATAGTGAGGACAGACGATTTTTACGCGCTACGCGCTTCAGCATTCGCCGGTCGCATCCTGTGAGCTTGGGTGGCCTACCACTTTGTGGCTGAGCCGTTGTTGCTCCTGACATTTCCAATTCACAATTGGAAATGCACTTACAGTTGACCGGGGCAGCTCTAGCAGGGCAAAAAAAATTACGAACTGACTTGTTGGAAAGGTGGCATCCTATGACGGTGCCACGTTGAATGTCACTGAGCTCTTCAGTATGGGCCAGTGTTTGTCTATGGAGATTGCATGGCTGTGTGCTTGATTTTATATACCTGTCAGCAACGTGTGTGACTGAAATAGCCGAATCCACTCATTTAAAGAGGTGTCCACATATTTATGGCCATGTTGTGCATGTATTTAGTAATGAAAATGATGGAATTTCTTCTATAGTGAAGGAAAATAACCTGAACCATAATCTCACTTGAGCAGAGCTATTTGAGAGGACCTTAGCAGTATCTATGATCTCCTGTGGCTATTTCTGCTACATTTGTCACAAACAAAAAGCAGATCATCTATTTTATTTTAAAGACGTTTTATCCTGTCACTATCTGAAATAATGGACAGACAGACAGACAGACAGGCAGGGTTGAATGATCAGTGTCGGCTCCTCATCACTGAACTCTTTTCACTTGTCTAATGTGAGGGGGGTCTAAAGTGGCCTGTGCTGTGTCTCTCCATGGCTCACCCCCCCGCCCCGGCCGGAAGGATCCTCTCTCCAGGCTGGAGTGGCTCCTGCTGGGATGCTGGGGGACCGGTGGGGGACGGGGACCTGGAGCACGCTGTCAACCCCCACCACAACCCCCCAGCCCCCTCTCCTCTCCCCTCCCCTCCCCCACACAGACAGACGCTCTATTCAACTTGAGCTTTGTGTGCTTGTGTGTGTGTGTGTGTGTGTGCGCACGCACGGGTGTGTGTGTCTGCGTGTGTACATGTGCATGTGTGTGGGCATGCGTGAATGAGTGTGTCAGGCGTCCATGTGTGTATGTGAAAGAAAGAGAATCTTAGACAGAGACAGATTAGCTTCCCTAACCATTAAAATACCTGGGTATCAATCAAGTGTTGTATCATATTCAGAGGGTAGCTATACAGAAGGTACCGGAACGTGATTTCACATTTTTGCTGTCACACATATGACAACAGCTATCATAAGTAATATATCATAATTAGAGCATATCCTAACAAGCTAATAACATATCAATTTACTACCATTTAGACTCATTTTGATCATTTGCTGAAATGCACATTTGAAAGTAACTTTACTGGCCAATCCGTTCACTGTCATAAGGGTTTGTGAGGATTTGAGTGTGTTTTTCATCATTTCACCATCCCTCCCTCTAAACACACACTAGCACCAGGTCCCTTCCTCTATCAACAGCTCTTTAGTCCAAGTAATACAAACACATTGGGAACTTAATTCATGGAGAAGAGATACCAATTTATTCTCAGCAAGAGATATATCAGGGATGTTAAACAACGCAAACAGCTGCATGGAATTCTGGTGGCCTTGGCAAAAAGCTAAGCCTTCAATTTTAGCCTTCCCGCAGAAGAAAGAATTGAGCTTAAATATATTCCTGGGTGGAAAGGACACGAGCGTATTGTGTTATCATGAGAGGTCTGTTTACCTTGTGAATCTACATATGGCTATCTAATATCTTTGTGCCATATAGCAGGTTGGAGCGCGGAGCAGCGCCGAGTCCCTGGGGTTTCAAGGCTGGGATTATGCATGGCGGGGGTTGAACTATTGCCCCTCTGTGATTGAAAGACCTCCACCAAGCTTAGGCCCTGTTTATTGTACATTTGCATTGCCCAGTTCTACAAGACTGCAGGGGACTATCAGTAGCTAGCCGGCTCATATCTGGGCCTCCATAATTTGGTTTCCTCTGGATACCTTCGTGCCTGCAAGCCAACTGGAGAGGCAGGGGTTTATAGGCAATCATTTAGTCTGATTGACCAGGATATGCTCTGATCAATATCTCATAGTCTACCTCTTATTGTGGGAGAAAACCAATCATGTGATTGTGTATAACTCAGTATTTACATTGGCATTCAGGAGTAATAACAGATACACTTGTCCTTAATTAGCAAATTAGCAAATTAGCCACTACTTCTTTTGATACTTTCCAAATAAATAAAAGACAAGAACTGTCAAGAAATTTCAATGATGACATTTTCTAAAAAAGATTGTTTCATCAGTCACAAGCCTCTGTGTCAATAGGGATCCATCCATGTCATTGTCTTACATTGTCATACAGATCTATTAACTATAGTTAATTGCATTTGGATCTGAGCCCTGAAGTGGTCAACTATGCAATTTCACTAATTCGTCCTGGTGAGAGGTTGACCTTAAGAAATGTAATTACACACACCTGAGTTACACAAGAGCCCAAGAGGTCTGCGTAGCATTTACTGGTGAATATGGTATCATTAACAAAAAACAATTAGCCCATAGTGGTGTCACATTGAGATGGAGAATGTATGCAGCCACTAGCAATGCAAACAGCTGATTAAGAAATAGCACAGTACAGTAAATATTCATTTTTATTTATTTACTGGAAATATATCCCTTGAATCCATGCATGGTCAGTGTGTGAATAATATGAACATATCATGTTTATAGCTATGTATATTTGTAATATTCCAATGCACTCTTGTTAAAATGGCTGCTGTTTTGTTTTCTTTGGAAGTGACACATTAGTTATGCATGGCTACCAGTTGTGAAATAATGTGGTCTAGGGGTAACTTTGTATAAACACAAATTATTGGGGAATTTTAATAGGCAAACCACGCCTCATAATTATGCATGACTTCATACTGTCATAATTGACAGAAAATATGAAGTAGGTCAGAGGTCACCTATTAGAATGACTTTTCATTAAATATTTTGACAGCCCAATACACAGATGCAGGTCTGATTTGTTGAAAATAAACATGGGGCACATGGGAACCTTTCTACTGAAATCTAGCAGTGATCCCCCTGAGGCTTGAAACTCCTGTCATATAATTATACAACACTAGTCTACACAATACACAGAACTACAATACAAGTACAGCACTGCAACTAGCAACCGCTAGTCTGCTTACAGCGCATCTGATGTTGATCATATCTATGTATCTCTGGGACACATTTAGAAAACAGTATGTCGATGAATGAACACAATGTCATATGCAATGCAATGCTCCAATCCCTACCCTAAACACGGAACCAAACTAATATCTGTGCAGCGCACTATGGAGTCTAGACACAAGGAAGCTCAGCTAGGCATGTGCACTCTCAAGTCTTAACAACACATATTGAACCTATAGAGATCCAGAACGTCGCTCTGTGCCCAAGTTCAATCAAAGGTCACGAGGCCCTGCCCCCTACACCAACTGGGGCTCCTTGGTGGCAGTGAGGTGATCACAAACAATAGAACAATGTGGTGTAGGAGGCCAAGGAATGCCGGGCCCCTGTCACCCCCGTTTGAACAGGCAAAAATTCATTGTGTCCCTAAGATGTAAATCTACACCTCTGGGCTACAAAAGTGTTACAAAGAAGGTTTTTTACTGTGTAAATGAACATTCATCCCACTTGCAATTAAGCAGACAGATGGACATTGTAGCCTACATCCAGGCAACACTGAGGGCTTTGTGTCTGCATGGCGACTGGATAGAGGCAAAACAGAGGGAAATATTTTACGCTGAGTCATCCACTACAGTGCACATTGTTATCTGGAGAGGAAACTGAGTGGTAACCAGACAAAATTGTTTTCACAAAAGTCTAGGATTTTTCCTTACTGACGACAGACAAAAATCTAACCATTTCGAGGCCATCTCAAGGCCTTTGTGGAAAGTGTTGAGCAGGTTCTTTGACTGTTTGTTGTTGACCAGTTACAAGCTGTGCTTCCAACTGTTCCTATGTGTCATCCTAATAGGTACACATGATCCATTATTTCTGCACCTCAGACCCAATTGGAAGCAGAAGCACACATGGATGTATCCAACTACACTTTATATGGAACCTGTATAGGTCTGTTTTACAGTGGATGTTCATTGCTTCCCCCGTCATTTACTGCAACGGTTGTCCTCGAATACAACAGTCCAAAAATAGATGTAACAATTCTGGATTGCCTTTTTAAACAAAAGTAATCTTAAAGGGAAAATCCACTCAAAAACTATCTTTAGTCCACTATTGGTACAGTCCTAAAATGAAAAAAATACCAAAATATCGATTTTGTTGTGGAGTTTCCCTTTAAAGAAAACTAAATTGAGAAAGAAAAAGTGTATTTTGAAATAAAACCGAACTGTTGATCAAACAAAGCACATGCAAAACAATGCCCACAGAAAACAATGTACATGAGTTGATCAAAGCTATCAGATACAGTATGGGGGCTGGGCGTTTTGGTAAAAGGATATCATTAATCATGGGTATAATCAGATGACATCAGGTCATGACCCACTAAGTGTGTTTTCCTCATTATGTTAATATGGAGGAGAGGGCTGTGTTTCTGTCTCTCTCTCTCTCTCTCTCTCTCTCTCTCTCTCTCTCTCTCTCTCTCTCTCTCTCTCTCTCTCTCTCTCTCTCTCTCTCTCTCTCTCTCTCTCTCTCTCTCTCTCTCTCTCTCTCTCTCTCTCTCTCTCTCTCTCTCGCTCTCTCTCTCGCTCTCTCTTACTTTGACGCTTCGTATCATGACAACCTGATCCTCGGTTCAGAAAAAAAGAGATTGGACACCAAGCTCCACCTCTTCGATTCTACCCGAAAAATTCTAATGTCTGACTTTGGAGGGCAGTCATTAACTATACACAAATCAACAGCATTATCAAAAACTGTTCTAAAAGATAGTGATTTGAGTAAATCTCCAAAGTCTACAGTAAATAAAGTATTATTTTCACACATTCATATACACATTAATATGCATCACTGTCGTCCCCCATCACACCCCCCCCACACACACACACACACACACACACTATCTGCTTATAAAAAGACTGGAAGCATTTCTGTGGTAGTAGAAAAGAAACCCTCCAGCTATTTACTGTCTTCTTGATGTATGACGTTTGTGGTTTTGATTGTGTGTGATTATGTTCTGAGAGATTGACCTTTTGTGCCAAGCGTAGTGTAGTATAATGAGGAAGTGTCCGTCTACAGGAGTACAGTGACGAGCCCAGGCGAGGCATCATCCACATTTCAACCATCGATCCACTAGGTGCCATGTGTATAGGGGAGAATCTGAAATATTTCAACACACCAACCCCCCCTCCCCCAATACACAGGTGGATAGGAGCTCTCATCGAACAGCTCAAAGCTACATTGAACCAAGTCTGGTATAAAATACAGAAAGAGAGGATGCCTATAGGCCAAGTACTTCTTATTATATCATCTTATCACGTCCAATGCATTTTCATTGCATTATAATTACCTTACTAATGCATGACAGAAGTAGCCAGTATAATTTCGTTAATCATCATCAATGTGATTGTGAATAAGATGATGAAGGTGAATGGAAAGGTGGGACACTACAGAGAGATTGATATTGTGATGGATTCTCTTACCTCCACCTTCTCATTAACAGTCGGCTTGGTAATACGGCCAGATAATGATCTCCACCACCCACTTAAAGTCTAACTCAGGGTCTCACCATCCCCAGATAAGCCCCAGTCTCATAAAGCACAATTAAGTGAGCCAATCAGAACAGCATAAAATCACTTCTCTAGTGCTTCAATGCCATAATTCACCAAAAATATTTCATCAGCAAAGAATCAGCCACATTAATTTCATGTCAATCACATTGTTATAATTCGCTTGGGAGACATGGGTTTTCCTTTTTGAGGACTAGTGAATTTGATTGAGGCAATCTGATCGCAAAGTTTTTTTTCCAGGTCGGTTTCTAATGGAGAAAAAGTGAGCAAATCCACTGCCACCATTTCCAAAGGAGAACATGTCATTTAATGTTCTACATGTGATAGTCAATGGCTTGTTTTCTTATTGTTCTGGTGAATGTGACTTGAGTGGGTTGGAATAGGTTCTGTATAGTTGATCTCTCTGGTAAGGGTCTAGCCTTAACTATAGGAGCGGAGCACCCGTGAAACATTCATGACTAAAGTATTATGGCTGATTTCCTTGGACAGGACATTCATTCAGGTGGTTATAAGGCTGCCTTCCAGCTAGCACTCTAAAAGGTCCACAATGGAGTTCTGTTGACAGTACACAGCACAACAACAGTACAGTTTCACAATGGCATCAAGTTATTGATAATGATGAAATAAATAATAATCATACATTTTGATCA